>NC_132879.1:15667118-15677118 GCF_030463535.1 Salminus brasiliensis
GTAATTTCCCTCTGTGAGCATTTGGGATTTCATCACCTCCTCAATGAGACATGGCACCACTGACTTCTGCTAATAGGGAACTTTTCTTCTCTCTGATGGCCTTTCGGATAAAGGCTAGCTAATGGAGAAGGAGGCGGAGATTCATGCAGCGTTTTAGGTGATTTAGGTTTGTTAATGTGGCTGAAAGAGGATGGCGGCACTGTGGTTCAGCAGTAGCATCTATCTGCAGGCTGACAATGTGAAACTCCATGGTGGAGGAATATAACTTGCTCCATGTAAATAAAAGGATGAGGCTTAACTTCCCCAGTAACATTAGTTACATTAAGCTGGCTGACCAGACTTGGATGGTTCAACCGGTGTCCCAACATGACCAGCTTGACCAAACTAGTCAGCTAACAAAACCAATGTGACCAAGCAGGTTGTCCAGTTTGTCCATTGTGGTTATGCTGATCAAGCTTGGCCATGCTGGTTATGTTGGTTGACGTCTTTGATGAAGTTGGTCATACTGGTCTCATTCTGTACACCAGTTAAACTATCAAACATGAGTGAAGTCATACCCTATGCTCGTCAGCCCAATCTGGTCTACTGGTATGATTTTTGCCTGGGTCTTTTCAACCACCTTGACTATCAAACTTGGGCCATCTGAAACCAGCTAGTTTAGACTGGATTTTTTTGCAGCGATGTTAGCTAGTATAGCTATATTCTTCAAAATAAAAGTCCTGGGGTTAGACTCATTGGACGTTTGTATATACCAGATGGTTAACTAGTAAATACAACTTCTTGGTGCAGTTACACGCCACTTGAGCACACAGTGCAGAACACGGAAAAGGCCAGTTCTAGTGTTTCGCCTGTTCTGATCCTTAAACACATGTATCTAAAGTCTTCCTTAGTGGCAGATGATGTAGACAGTCTCAAGGGTTTCATGTGTCCTGAATGTGCCATTAAGCAGCACTAAGCTGATAAAAGGCATTACTTTTAGCATTACTGTGTGTGTATGTGTGTGAGAGAGACCTTGGGGAAGTGCACTTTTATTTAGTCATATGATTTACTACATATCAGAATCAGACAGGGCTTGTACTGAACAGTAAGACCAGCATGGATAAGGGTATGAGATTCCGCTCACACCATCTCATCCCGGCACAAAGATCTAACCACAATAATCAATAATTGGCTTCTGCTAATTGCTTTAGATCTTATGTTGCCATTGTAACTTCAGTATGTGTTCAGCAGGTCTACAGAATTGCACAGCTGTTGGAACATGGACACATACACATTAAATACATACACAAAAGGGTTGGGCGGTATAACGATAACACCTTAAGATGTTGACGGTGTCTTGCGTCGCATAGTTCAGCAAGGAGTTAAATTACTCAACGTGCCTGAAAGCAGTCAGAAACAGTCCTCAGACCATTCGCCCAATTATGTGCTCTCAGGGATGAGACTTTATCCTCTAAACGTGTGTGATTTGAGCCTCAGTTAGCTGGAACATGGTCTGTGCTGGAGTGTGTTTGTAGTGTTTAGCCCGCTAACTAACTTATCTAAGCCTAAATAGCCGGCTACGGCTCCAAACACTGCAGAACTAGTCGACTTCGCTCTCTTAGGCAGGAGTTTTTATCATCAACACTTGTGTCGGTGGCTCAGAAGTTAGTCAGCAGAGCAGCTCGTCTGTGCTGTCTGAAATGGTGAATCTAGCTAAGCAAAGGCTAGCTTAGCAAGTGCGCTACAAAACCAACATCACAGAAAAAAGAAAAAAAAAAAAAAACTTTCATTTGAGCTTGCTGTCCTTTTATCAACAGTCGCTCGATCTGGGTCATTCTCTTCTACATAAACATAGAACCATCTGCGCTACTCGTGCAACTTACACTACTTACCGCCCAACCCTAATGCGAACACACACAAGTTGTGATTTGCGATGGATTTGTTTGAATGATTCATCCTTAAGTAGTCACAGTTTTTAGGCGTGACTGCCTACACTGGATCCAAAAGTGGAATTCCTTCTCACTCGCTCTCTCGCTCCCTCTTTCTCTCGTTCTCTTTCTCTCGTTTCCTCTCTTTGAAGCTGGAGCCCTGAGGCCGTGCTCCACAATTCTATAATCATTTTTAAACATTCCTCTAAAACTCCGTCCTAAAGCTTCCAATAAATACTCTAATAGCCAATAGCATTTCAGCAGCATATAAATATTCAGCAGAAGAGTGAGATAGCGTGGTCTCATAGGGCACCCGAGTGAGAATCACATTTTCCACTCTTTTACTTTTTCTGTTCTTGTCATGAGGGCTTGTTTCCCATTAATAGCGAGCATGTCCGTTAAAATCCCATTCCAACCTTTACCCTAAATGACTTTACACACACACACACACACACACACACACACACATACACATACACAGCTCCGTCTGTCCATTTTATTTCGTAATGGAAGGTGGAAAAATGATTACACTGCACTCGGGGGAGGTGTCTCTGTTAGTTCTGTTAAACTATCAGACGTATGAGGTAGGGGAGAGCGGGACACAAATTATGGCAGGGTGAAATGCAACATGGGCTTTTTATGTAGTTCCAGGTCCAAGTTCAACATGCTTTTGTCCATAAAAGTAACTTTTTCATCACGCAGTGAGCGAGGTGCTCGCTCATTACTGCGAAATGTGAGGAGAAACAGACGAGCAGATGTCCCCCAGGTGACTTAAGAGCATCAATGCAGAACGTGATCAGACTGTCGGAAGAGAACCGTCCGTCCACAACTACACAAGAGGGGGTATTGGAGTAGGGCTTCAGCGCTGGAGCCCCTCATTACAAAGACGAACACACATCTCCACACAGTTCAGTGGTGATAAAAGCTTAGGCACTGCTCTGTCTGCTCAAATGAATCTTCCTATATATTCTCCACAAGTGGGGGAGAGCATAGTGCCAAACCCTTAGAACACTTCAGGCCTGAATGCCTGACTCCTGCAATGAGGAGGTCCAGTGGCTATGCCGGCATGGCTTGGGCCAACTTATACCCGTAGAGGGAAAGGACCCTGCGAACCATTCAAACATTCAGCTTATTATCTTTTTGGTCAGGGTTGTGTTGGTTCCGGAGCCCATTGATGTACATACGTAGATGCTGCATTGGGTCCTGCACCAGCAATTGTGGGCGGTTATGTTGAACTTTGTTTTTAAAATGCCACAAAATTGTGCAGCTTTTGGCAGTACTACGAGAAGCAGTTTGCAAGCAAGGCAGAAGGAAATCACAATCAGTAAGAGTGCTTTTATGAGGGATTCTGTTCAGGAGGTTAAATAATTCTGAGACTGCAGTCATTAGCTTAGTTATGTAGTTTAGCATTTTTCTTTTGTATTATCTTTACTCAAGAGGGACTCCCCCCCCCACACACACACACACACAAAAAGGGAAAAAATAAATAAATAAATAAATATTTATTTATTTATTTATTTTTAGCCAGTCACATTTAGCTTTGACGGCTCATATATCACTGACTGTTTTAACATTTCTTCGCTGTCCAATGAAAAACATGTATCTCTAAAATAGTAACTTTATTGGAGAATGCAACAATGCTCAAATATATATTTACAAATCATATGAAGAAATGTCTAAAGATGATAGCAAAACAGGTTTGGTGAAAATGTGTTTTAAATGATATGCCTAAGCCTACCAAGAATCATTTGGTGGACGGCAGGAATACCCCTGGACAGGGTGCCAGTACACTGCATATTACCACAGACACCCGTTCAAAAAACCCTATCTGGGGGAGTCTCTTCTGTCTTCTACTTTTCTCCCATCTGCATACAGATATACACCTGTCTCTGTCTTTCTCTCTTTTTACTCTGTCTGTATGTCTTTCTCTCTTTCTCTCTTTCTACTGAGTGAATATACTGTATGTATTGTAGCGGGCTGAATGGAGGTGGCTCAATGCATCTCTCTAAAGGAATGAGGTGTGTTTTACTTCTTCTTTGTTTATTTATTTATTTTTTTGTTTATATGCTTGTGCCAGCTCTTTGTCCCTACAGGTAAGAAGGAAAAAAAGAGAACAGCTCTTTAATTATTATTACATCAAAGCTTCTTGACATTAACACCAATTATTTGTAGAGTGGGTATAGGAAAGAGAGAGTGCCTGGGGACACTAAAGGAGGAAAACAAACTGAGTGTGTGCAAGGAGGCAAAGTTTGTTTCTTCAAATTTCAGTGTGTTCAGTCAAGTTCAGTGTGTGAAGGAGGGCTTACACAGACATGCCGAGTGCCAATGTGCTGTCTCTTTTAAATGCTCTTGGAAGCACCTGAATACTTCTGTACATTTTCATTAATGCTCTCATTTCTGTAATATAAATGTGTGTGTGTGTGTGTGTGTGTGTGTGTGTGTGTGTGTGTGTGTATGTGTGTGTATGTGCAGCATGACAAGGTTAGCAGCAGGGGAAGGTTAATCCATCATTCCATGTGATCATCCCTATCACACTGAGTAAGCAGTGGAAAAAAGATAAACAGGCACACTCCCTCACTCTCTCTCTCTCTCTCTCTCTCTCTCTCTCTCTCTCACACACATACACACACACACATGCACATACCTTTTTTTCTTCTATAGCTTTCCACCTATTCAATTATTCCAATTATTCATTCCTATCATCCTCCTTTTTCATTCATACATACACGCACACACACACACACACAGTAAATGAGACATGTGTAAGCAATGCTTCTCCATAAGGACACCTTCACACCTCCTTACAACTTCACACCTGACTACCTCTGAGAGTCTTAAAGGTATTCTACGCACACACACACACACACACCCACACACACCTGAAGGACAGGGTCAGATAGTTTCACACTGCGCTGCTGGATTATCACTGTTTGACTCTTGGCTGGAAGTATTATGGCCACAGCACTGCCTCAGTCATCCACCCATAATTACAGCCCTTGGGTCTGTTGCCATAACAACAGGGCGTGGGGGCAGTATGTACGACTGCAGTGTCCGGTGTAATCTCCAGATGTTTAAACTTAAGAACACCTGCGCTAGTCAGTTGGCTAGAGGTTAAGTGTATAAGTACTGCATAGAGAGAGAGAGATAACTACTGCATAATCATTAGCCAATATAAAGCGCTCACAGTCTGTCTCTAATCTAACAGAGAGAGAGAGAGAGAGAGACAGAGATAATGTCAACTAATAGACAATGACATCTCAAATGATGGTTTTAAATGGAGCTATTAACTCTTAATCTAACATTTACACACACTCACACACACACACACACAATTCTCTATTTTCATCACAACACTATTGTACTATTCACACTGCTGACACAGAACTCAAGAGCCAAAGCACGTACGCAGAAAATAAATGGTTTCATACACACACACACACACACACACACACACACACACACACACACACAGAATATGAGTCCTTTCATTTTGTGAAAGAAATTGTACAAACCTTAGAACCTGCAATATCCTACCCCTGCCTGACTGAAGACATGGTCCTTGTGTTTGCCTTCACATACACACACACAGAATGTTGACTCATTATAAGTGTGAAATATGAACACGAACATTAATATGTGGTGCTGTTTCTTTGCTATGTCCTCTGTCCATACGCTGACACACAGAGCCTGTTAACACCTGGCATTACTGTGTGTTCTTGGTTGGATCGGATCACGGTCAGATTTCACTTCACCTCTTGAAAAGCCAGGTACAAACTCTCCCAGGACGCATTGTGATCTGCTTACGATCGGATCATCCAGACCACTTTGGGAGTGGACTCTTCTCAAAGCACATTGAGTACAAGTGTGACACACATTTTCTGTGTCCTGATACAGTCAGACCAGCGGAAATATGTCTGCTGGAAAGGTTAACACAAGTAAACACTCCTGTAACGGATAGTGGTCACTCTCCTACACTGTTCCACGCTCACATGTGTGTTTGTGTGTGTGAGTTTTTATATGGAAAAGTCAGATCGTATCTCATCTGGTCATCTCATCAGGAATTCAGCCAAAGGAGATCCAGGTACTGTTTGTATTTGGATTTGTAGGCTAGTGTGTCTCTTGAAGTTCAGATGATGAACATCATAAGAAACAACACTGCTTTTCAACCAGTCTGAGTAGAACTAACTTGCAATTTTGGAGATACCAGGTTTTTGCACGATAGAGATTAAATACACAGTCAGTGAATTCTGCTACTTTAAGGTACACTCACTTATTGCTGACACAGCTGTTCAGGTGTGCATACACACACAACCTGTGTAACCTTCAGGAAAAAGCACTGACAACAGAATTGGGATAGAGGCATTTGGCCCCCATAAAGAGTCAAACACACACACACACACACACACACACACACACACAGATGTGGGCTTCAGATGAAGTGTAGTTGGAGCTGGTGTGTTTTGAGAGTTTGTTTAATTCCGGGTCTCTTGGTGCAGCTTTGCCTTCTGCATTATTAAGGTGCAGTTGCTTCAGGTAGTCTGGCTGAGTGGACTTGTACAGCCATGGCTTACTGCACTGCTACACACTCCAGGCATAATTACTTATTAAATATTAACATCTACACACACACACACACACACACACACACACACACATACACAGACAATCACCCAGACACTTTCTGCTTAACCTCTATTTCCATGGACATCCCCTGAATGGACATCCTTAGACACTATCCACTGCATGTGTTTCATTTATTGTTACTCATTTATTATTTTTTTTACTTGTTTAATCATATTATTATTATTATTATATATTCTTTTTTTCTTTTCTTTTTTTTATTTCTTTTTTTTCTTTCTTCTTTTTTTTCTTTTTTTTTTTTCTTTTCATTTCTATCTTTTTTTTCTTTTTCTTTCTCTGTGCTTTTCTCTTTTCTTTCTCCCCCTCCCCCTCTCGTATTTTCTTCCCGTCTCTCTGCCTTTCAGTCTCTCTGTCTTCTGCCTTCTTGTCTCAGGAGTACATAATGATTTGATTGACACCAGGTTGTCATGACGTTGCCAGTATATGCAGATGGCACAGATGGCAGAGGCAGAGCAGAGAGGGACCAGGGAGGTGTGTGTGTGTGTTGTCCATCAAGGTTATAGTCACACTTTAGCTCTTATATTTGATGCTCTGACCACTGCTGCGTGATTCTTTACTCTCTCTCTCTCTCTCTCTCTCTCTCTCTCTCTCTCTCTCCTCTTTAATTTGAACTCTAAAAGTAATGAAACTTGCAGGCGGCCTGCTGTTTCCATAGTGACACTATGGAGGAGAAGGTATGATGAACGAGGACTAGCCTCTAAAGTAAACGATTGCAAAGATAGAAGTGCTTTTCTTTTTTTTGCTGTCAAATGAATTCATTGATTATTCATTACACTGCTGCTGTAAAGAGGAGCAGAGCGAGAGAGAGAGCAAGAGAGAGAGAGAGAGAGATGAAGTTAGTGTTGAGAAGAAGAGACCCACTTTTGTCCTGCAGATTCAGGCTCAGTGGAGATCTACACTGTTACACAACACAGCTGGCTGAGGTCGGAAGAGGAGTGCAAACCTGAATACGAAAACAATGCGAGAAAAGATGAGAGAAGATAAATTAAGCATCAGAGAGCAAACGTCCGTCTGAACGCCTGATTTCTTCCTACGGAATGCGGCCACCACAACTTTCCGTCTGTAATGAGAGTGGGGGGTTTCTCTCTCTCTCTCTCTCTCTCTCTCTCTCTCTCTCTGTCTCTGTGCTGTTCTCTTGCTCATCATTCTTCCTGTGCTCCACTCTGTCTTTCTCACTCTGTCTCTTTTACTTTCTCTTACTCTCTCACCCAGTCTGTTTCCTTTACTCTTCTTACTTTTTTCCTTCTCTTTTTAGTTTTTCCTTTGCTTCCTTCACACCTCCATGTGTGTGTGTGTGTGTGTGTGTGTTGGTCTGTTAGAATTGATTGGTTGGTTAAACAGAAGCTGCCTGCTCACTCAAGCCTGGGATTGAAAAGTGTGGAGAGCAAAACATCACTTTCATCTCTCATCATCTCCCTCTCTCTCTCATGCTCCCTCCATTTATCAGTTAGGATCACTAGCATCCCTCGTTTCTCGTTTACTTTGCTTTCTTACTCTGGACGAACACACACACACACATAAACACACACACACGCGCATCTTGGCCAGTGTCTCGTAATGAGATGGGGTCGAATATGAATGAGCTGATCTGTTTTCTTCTCGTTTTTCTGTCTAATAGATAAAATAACTGATGAGTGATTTAAAGCACAGAAATACAAACAGCATTTACAGCAGTACCCACTGTAAAAAACAGAGAAATGTGTGTGTGTGTTTGTGTGTGTGTGTGTACATCTGCAGCCCACAGTTCCAGCATATACTGTTGAAAAACTGTTCAGCCAGTCTTGATTCCTTTTATTTTTGAACGTTTGTCACACGCAGTTGTTCCAGTCTAGTTTTACACCAAGACAATCTGAGTATACCCACATTCATAGAGTAATAAAAGGACAACCTGATGTAATATCAACTGTCCCTGTATGTATTTCAAGGTAAAAGCCACGGCTAATCAGGAAGAACATAAAGGCTGATCTCATATTTGCCAACAGTTTGCACAATACCTGTCAAACATGCTGGAGGTAGTGGGAAAATGTAGCGGCACTTTGCTGCATCAGGCCCTGAGTGACTTGCCATAATTAATGAAACCATGAATTCTGGTGAAAATCCTGCAGGAGAATGTGTGGTCTTGAGTCAGAGATCTGAAGATCAAGTTCAGTTCGATTATGCAATAAAACAACGGTCCAAAGCATGAGAGCAGGTCCACAGGTTTGGAGTCAAAGTCTGACCTTCGGGTGCAGAGGCAGGACCTTAAATGGCCAATAAATAGCATGGCTAAATTTAAGCAATTCTGTTAAGATTCATGGGCCAAAATATCTCCACAACCATGTGCAAGACTGCCTCACACTGTGTTCTGTTAAAGGATCTGAATAAACAGTATCTACACTTCTGTCACAGCTAGTCAAGTAGAACCACAATCAAAAAAGCAATAAAAAAAAAGCAAAAGAGAGGCACAAATAAAAAAAACAATATAATACTAAAAAACAGACTGTGTCAAAATAAAAGTCACTAATACAAATAAACAGACCATGTTAAAATAAAAGTCACTAATACAAATAAACAGACCATGTTAAAATAAAAGTCACTAATGTAAACAAACAGATTGTGTCAAAATAAAAATGCAAACAAAGCAGTAACAAAATACAGTTACACTTTTTGGTCTAAAAAATACTGGGAAACTGCTTTAAGTTATTGTTTTGTTTTTACCGCTGCTTTGCGCACATGTTTTGACAGGAAACAGATACTGGAGTTTTTATGTTAAATTTATATTTAACATTAACAGGAATGATCATTAAAACATAAACTGTGTTTTCAACGATTGTTAGTTAGCAAATGCATAAAACAACTGTAAGCTAAATTTAAACACTGACAGCTACAGAAGAGTGTTACTAAGAGTGTTGTTTTTTTGTGTTGATAATGTGTAAATTAATGTAATTAATAAAAAAAATGAATAAATAAAGAATTAAAATATATTATTTATTATAGATAAATGAATTATTGAATATGAAATTATATATATATATATATATATATATATATATATATATATATATATATATATATATATATATATATACATAGAATGAATTTATTTATTAAATACAACAGATATATATTTACAACAGAAATGAAGTCAAAGTTTGGTACTATCTACACCAGTGTTTCTCAATCTTGGTCCTGGAGGCACACTAACCTGCACATTTCAGAGTTTTCTCTGCTCCCTACTCCCTACTCACCTGAATTCAACTAAGCAGCTCATCAATAAGGCCTTTTAGTTTCTCGGGGAGTGTAACAGGGTGTAGAGCAGGGTGCCTTCAGGACCAGGGCTGAGAAACACTGGTCTACAGACCTCCTATAGTGGTTCTTCAACACAGCCCTACAAGTTCTCAATGCTGTTCACAATAGTCTTGACCACCTGACTTTCTTCACTACCTCAGCCCAATCTATCATATGATGAGTGG